>NC_073393.1:39848150-39890650 GCF_028641065.1 Leucoraja erinaceus
TAATTGTTCTGCCGATGAGATGGGTTTTCCTCTGTCAATTCTGCCTGCATCCTGATTACAAATACCTCTCTGAGATCATCTTGTCAGTCCTAAAGGGTCTCAACCTCTCTGGTCGAGCCACACAACTGAATCCCTTCATCCCCAGCATGATCCAAGAAAAAAAACATTTGCTTAAATCATTTACATCTTTCCATAAGTGTGGCATCCAGAACATTATACTCCAGTTGTGGCTGAACTAGCATTTAAAAAAGTCTTTCCACATTCTCTTCTTTTGTGCTTTATATCATCGATTTGGATGAGAATGTGCAAGGCATGGTTAGTAAGCTTACAGATGAAACTAAAATGTGTGGTATTGTAGCCAGTGAAGATAGTTATCAAAAAATTACAGCAGCTTCCTGATCAGTTGGGCAAGAGGGGTGAGGAATAGTTCATTGAGTTTAATGCACATCAGTGTGTGGCGTTGCATTTTGGGAAGTCAAACGAAGGACCTTCACAGTGGGCCCTGGGGAGTGATGTAGAGCAGAGGGGTGCGCAGGTACATAGCTTTTTGAAACTGGCGTCACAGGTAGATAGGGTGGTCAAGGCCTTCAGTACATTGGTCTTCATCAGTCAGGGTATTGAGTGTAGATGTTGAGATGTTACGTTACAGTTGTACAAGACATTGGTGAGAACACATTTGGAATATTGTGTTCAGTTTTGGCCACCCTGATATAGGAAGGATGTTGTTAAGCTGGAAAGAGTGCAGAGAAGATTTACGAGGATGTTGCCAGGACTCAAAGGCCTGGGCTGTAGGGGGAGGTTGAGCAGGCTAGGACTTTATTCCTTGGAGCACAGGAAGATGAGGGGTGACCTTATAGAAGTATATAAGACCAGTAGGCGAATAGATAGTCTTTTAACCAGAGTCGGGGAATCACGAACCAGATGACATAGGTTTAAGTGAAAGGGGAAAGATTTAAAAGGAACCTGATGGGCAACTATTTTAGAGTGATGTTGGCCACACGTGGGCAAGTGGAACGTGTAGATGGGGCATCTTGGATGGCATGGGCATGTTAGGCTGAAAGGCCTGTTTCCATGCTGTATGACTCAATGCCTCGATGACATTAACCCACATATGTCCTTTATTCTGTCTCCAACCTTCCTCTAACACTATAGTCTTTCTCTGTCCTCTGATTTGTGAATATTTTTTTGTTTATTTGTTAAACCTCTGGCTTTACATTTGGAAGGGAGGGAGGAGAGGAATAAAAACATCTATCTTGGACGGGTTTTAGCCGAAACATCCCCACCTTAAAAACACCATTGTTAAATCACAGTTTTGTTTCCATTTCATTTGGTTCACATCTGGTCTCATCCTGTTAAAACCGACTCTTCACCAATTGGAGAACAAGAGATGTAAAATGTTAATATTTAAAGGAAGGGAGATCGTGTCAGTGAATAAAAAATGAGTTGATTCATATGTGAATGCACATAACAGGAAATTAAGGAGCGATGTTGTCGGATTGTAAATACCGATAGTATAAATTAATGCATGAGTTGTGTTTCGATTCTATTCCATCAAACTCAAGCGGGAATTTTATGTTGGAGAACCATACCATGAGAACGAATGCATGAACTGGAATGATCAAAGCAATGAGTGCGTGTATATGTGACATGAAAGCTAGGACAGCCTATTCAGCCCCTTGTGCCTGGTCCACTGTTCCATCAGATTGTGGTGACCTTCCTTGTGTAGGGAGATCACATCAGTACACACTATTTTGGCAGCAGTCTCACTAGGTCCCATTTCATTACAATAAAATATCTCCACAAATGTACTTACTTGCATAAAAGTCAAATCCATTTTCCTAACTAATTTCTTGCTCCATCTGATGAATCTTCAATAATGTGTGCACAGGTTCTCTCGGGACCCCTTTAAACATCAACACCTTTCAACTTGATTGTCTGATGCTTTATTGTCACGTGTACTTGGTACAGTGAGATTCTTTGTTTGCAGACAGTGCAAGTATGCAAGTGTAACGGCAGCCACGTGAAGGATGCTGTCAAAGTTACCAAAGTGTTCAATATAGGGGCAATCCTCCCTCCCCCTTCACCGTCCTCTTTGTTCTTGGTGGTCCTTGTTCTTGGCGGCACGTCCTCCACCGACCGCCGGCGCTCACGCTGGTGATGGTTCCCCGATGGCCCCCGGTCCCTCTCGCCGACGTCTCTCTCGCTCGCATAGACCGCATTCCCGCCAGACCATGTATCATCAGCAAAGTGAATGTATTATACTTGATGCCTTCATCCAAATTACAACTATAGTGCTCAGACATCTATCACTAACCTACTCCCGACACCAATTGCTGCAGTAGACAATAGACAATAGACAATAGGTGCAGGAGTAGGCCATTCGGCCCTTCATACCTCATCATTGCAGCAGTTCACCTGCACCTTTTGTCCTTTTACATTAAATGTACATTCATTTTGTTTCCCTACTATCGATGTCAGCCTAACTGGTCTACAATTCTCTTTTCTATTTATATTTTTATGTACTATTCCAACCTGAAAGATTCTAGTTTCACTGCCCTGCAGTTTGCCCTACCAATAGCCCTCGTTATCGGATTTGCTGGGACATTTTAATTCAAGTGAAGCCCATCCCAACAGAATAGCCCATACCCTTTCCCCCAGCATTAGTGCAACAACCCTACAATTGAAACCTACTTCTCCCACACCAACCTTTGGGCAATTTAAAGGTGCTTTCATTGTCACATGTGCAAAGTGCAAACGCACAGTGAAATTATTTTCTTACAAACAGTCCAGGAGACCCAATAACATACCTAAGCACATTTCCGATTAGCAGATTGTACAGAAATAGTCGCTGATACTGTGTGCAAGTGGCGCCAGGCCTTGTCGCCATTGTCAAAGTCCAATCCGGCCTCTAGTTGTTATGAGCGGTGCCCATTCCAGGCGAGCCCCAGGCTGCTGTTGGGCCTCCAGGTATCGCCTTCCCATGGATCGAACAGCGAACCCACGTCCCTCTCCTCATTCATCCACCTCTGTTCCCCAGGGGGATGGGAGCCTCCCGCAGCCGGCCTTGAGGGTGCATTAGGCCAGACCGCCGGTTTCCTCTCCTCTCCTACCCGCCTCACTCCCCGCCTGCCACATCCATCGTCACCGGGTCCATCTCTGGTCTTCGAGGAGAACACGGGTTGGCTCAGCAGCTCCCCCCCTTTAACTCCCAAATGTTATTGATACTATTCTAATGTGTATGGGGCTTTGGTTCTTTTTAATTTAATAAGGACCCTACCTGATCATAATTCTTCCGCAGACCACCATCTTAATTCTGCAGGAAAACAGGAAAGCAGACTATTATCTAAATGGTGGCCGATTGGGAAAGGGGGAGATGCAGCGAGACCTGGGTGTCATGGTACACCAGTCATTGAAGGTAGGCATGCATGTGCAGCAGGCAGTAAAGAAAGCGAATGGTATGTTAGCTTTCATTGCAAAAGGATTTGAGTATAGGAGCAGAGAGGTTCTACTGCAGTTGTACAAGGTCTTGGTGAGACCACACCTGGAGTATTGCGTACAGTTTTGGTCTCCAAATCTGAGGAAGGACATTATTGCCATAGAGGGAGTGCAGAGACTACCAGACTGATTCCTGGGATGTCAGGACTGTCTTATGAAGAAAGACTGGATAGACTTGGTTTATACTCTCTAGAATTTAGAAGATTGAGAGGGGATCTTATAGAAACTTACAAAATTCTTAAGGGGGTTGGACAGGCTAGATGCAGGAAGATCGCTCCCGATGTTGGGGAAGTCCAGGACAAGGGGTCACAGCTTAAGGATAAGGGGGGAAATCCTTTAAAACCAAGATGAGAAGAACTTTTTTCACACAGAGAGTGGTGAATTTCTGGAACTCTCTGCCACAGAGGGTAGTTGAGGCCAGTTCATTGGCTATATTTAAAAGGGAGTTAGATGTGGTCCTTGTGGCTAAGGGGATCAGGGGGTATGGAGAGAAGGCACTACGGGATACTGAGTTGGATGATCAGCCATGATCATATTGAATGGCGGTGCAGGCTCGAAGGGCCGAATGGCCTACTCCTGCACCTAATTTCTATGTTTCTATGTTTCTATGTTTCTACCAGTGTGATTTGTCCTGTCACGGACTAAAGCATGGATTATTACCCCCTCACTCAGTCCGTCTCCAGCCTCTTACTCCTTACACTGGCAGGCAACATCATGTTAGGGACATAGTCATACACGCAGAGAACTGTACTCATCTTCAGATCTCTGCTTTCTTATCATTACTGCATTGTTTATGAAGGCCCCCCTCTCCCAGCGCACCACAGTGGTTGGTTTACCCATCTGATTACCAATCGGTTTACCCAGTGATTTAATTACCCGTTCTTTTCTCACATCTCTATGGGCTATGAACAAGGGTCTGGGTTCCTCTAATTGTACTTTCAGGAGCCCAATATTTGTTTGACTTGTGGCCACACCCCTTCTCTTCCTTTTGACCGATCATTTGCGAATCTCAGCCTCAAAGCTGTGACTCTGAAGGAAAATATCCAGGTAAGATTCCGCCACTTCTCCTGATGCATTGCCATAGACACAAAATGCTGGAGTAACTCAGCGGGTGAGGCAGCATCTCTGGAGAGAAGGAACGGGCGAAATTTCGGGCCGAGACGCTTCTTCAGACTGATGCCAGGGGAGGGGGCGGGACAAAGATAGAATGTAGGTGGAGGCAGTAAGACTGGTGGGAGAACTGGGAAGGGGAAGGGGATGGAGAGAGAAAACAAGGACAGTCTGAAGTTAGAGAAGTCAATGTTCATACCGCTGGGGTGTAAACTGCTCAAGCGAAATATGAGATGCTGTTGCTCCAATTTGCGCTGGGCCTCACTCTGACAGTGGTGGAGGCCCAGAATAAAAAGGTCAGATTGGGATAGGGAGAGGGAATTGAGGTACATAGCCACCAGGAGATCAGGTAGGTTAAGACGGACTGAGCGGAGGTGTTGAGTGAAACGATCGCCGAGCCTGCGCTTGGTCTCGCCGATGTAGAGAAGTTGACACCTGGAACTGCGGATACAGTAGATGAGGTTGGGAAAGGACCTCTGCCTCACCTGGAAAGACAGGTGTTGCATCTGCAGTTGCAGGGGAAGGTGCCTGGGGAGGGGGTGGTTTGGGTGGGAAGGGAAGAGTTGACCAGGGAGTTTCGGAGGGAACGGTCTCAGTGGAAAGCAGAAAGGGGTGGAGATGGGAAGATGCGGCCAGTGGTGGGATCCCGTTGGAGGTGGCGAAAGTGCTGTATGTGACGGCTGATGGGGTGGAAGGTGAGGACAAGGGGGACTCTGTCCTTATTACGAATGGGGGGGAGGGGGAGTAAGAGCGGAGCTGCGGGATATCGAGGAGACCCAAGTGAGAGCCTCATCTGTAATGGAAGAGAGGAACCCCCGTTTCCTAAAGAATGAGGACATCTCTGATGCCCTGGTATGGAACACCTCATCCTGGGTGCAGATGCAGCGTAGACCGAGGAATTGGGAGTAGGGGATAGAGTCTTTACAGGAAGCAGGGTGGGAAGAAGTGCATTGCCATATCTGAATCTCTGATATTAGCTCAGAGCTGAATGTCAACTTGCAGACACTGATTTCTGGCATTGATTACTGGCAGTTCTGGCATTGATTTCTGGCAGTTCTCAATGGTTTAGATAGATCGATACTTTATTGTCACATGTACCGTGAAGGTACAGTGAAATTATTTGTAATAACACACAGCACACAAGAGTCGCCACAAGGCACGGACAAAGTTACAAAAGTACCCTGAAATATTGTGCTCCCTTCTTCACCCCCATTCCCACCCCCACCCCCCCCCACCCCACCCCCCCCCCCCACCCCCCCCCCCCCCCATTCCCACCCCCACCCCCCACCCCACCCCCGAAACCACCCCAGAGCACTCCTCTAAATCAATTTATTCAATTTATTTAGTTGGTGAATA
The DNA here is from genome assembly GCF_028641065.1 of Leucoraja erinaceus. Taxonomy (NCBI): domain Eukaryota; kingdom Metazoa; phylum Chordata; class Chondrichthyes; order Rajiformes; family Rajidae; genus Leucoraja; species Leucoraja erinaceus. Next base: position 39,854,112 of record NC_073393.1, read on the forward strand.
TGCTACTAACCAATTAATTAGCTAATAAATCATTAATATATCTTTAAATTACAATCAGATGACATGAACATGAAGAAGATTTTATTTGAAAGGGTTAGTTCGTCTATCTTTCTAGTTTATTTTTTAATATAACACAAGTGTTACCTCTCTGTCATATTATTGTGTTTTCTTATTTTGTTTCTCCAGCAGGATTGAATAGATTATGTTCAAAACAATGCTAGAAAAATGTTTACTACTTAAAGAAACCAATTGTTACTGTAAATCTCAGTCATGTAAATTGAGAAGCCTAACTCAATTGAATGCGAGCTTTAATACAACCAAGTCTTGTTTGATTTATTTCCAGGAACTTCTGATACCTTGTCGAAAAGTTGCTGCCTCTTCCAAGTTACTTTTGATTATCCTTGGACCCTCAAGATGGAAGAATTCAAGCATTAGCAAAGGTTGGATTTGAGGATCCAGAGTGGATAGAAGCTGAATCCACTGATATAATCGCCACCATAGAAATGGCTTTCTAGCTCTTCTGCGGGCACAAGACTGCAATACAACACCTGCGTTTACACTAATAGTGTAGACGGATCTCCGTCAGTCCCGTGTTAAGATCTTCGCAGTGCTCTTTCCTTGCTCCTGGATTCTCCTACAGGTCTTGGTGCAGAGATGACTGAGCTCACAGGCAGAGTATCTCCAAACCCACTTGGTGTTGTTACAGCTCCCTGTGTGTCCAAGGTGGAGCTACGTGTTTCCTGCAAATCCTTGTTGGACAGAGATACTCTCAATAAGTCTGATCCATCCGTGGTACTGTTGACGCAGTCTCAAGGACATTGGGTGGAGGTAGGTGAATGTCAATAGCGATTACGTGTGTCGAAAATATGAGTCCATCTGGTTGTGTTTTTGCATGAGCACGTATAAGATTAATTTTAGACAGCTAATTATGAAAGATGTGCACATAGATTTGATACAACATCCCCCTATTAAAGTTGTAGATTGACCTTGCCAATTAATAGACGATGGAATACATTAGTGGTTCCAGAGAGCGCAAAATAAATTTTGTTTAGTTTAGTTCAGAGATGCAGCGTAGAAACAGGCCCTTCGGCCCACCGTGTCCATGCTGACCAGCGATCCCAGCACACTAACACTATTCTACACACACTAGGGACTATTTGCATATTATACCAAGCTAATTAATCTACAAACCTGTACGTCTTTGGAGTGTGGGAGCAAACCTCAGATCTCGGAGAAAACCCGCACAGGTCATGGGGAGAAGGTACAAAATCTGTACAGACAGCACCTGTATTTGGGATCGAACCCGGGATCGAACCCGGGTCTCTGACACTGTAAGCGTTGTAAGGCAGTAACTCTAGCGCTGCGCCAGCGCGCTGAATACAAATGCTCCTTTGGATAGTTCATGCGTGTGATTTAGCTCACCAACTATGCGCTACAGGTGCTGGTTAATGCACCATCTGATATCCTCCCCTTAATATCTGAATTACTACATCTATTTTTGTAAGATTCTGTATTGGAATATAACAGGGATATGGAGTGGACTCCCTGTTAATGACTCTGCACATGCAGATGATGATTGAGTTGAAGATAGACACAAAAAACTGTAGTAACTCAGCTGGACAGGCAGCATCTCTGGAGAGAAGTAATGGGCAATGTTTTAACATAGAAACATAGAAAATAGGTGCAGGAGGAGGCCATTCGGCCCTTCGAGCCAGCACCACCATTCATTGTGATCATGGCTGATCGTCCCCTATCAATAACCCGTGCCTGCCTTCTCCCCATATCCCTTGACTCCACTAGCCCCCAGAGCTCTATCTAACTCTCTCTTAAATCCATCCAGTGACTTGGCCTCCACTGCCCTCTGTGGCAGGGAATTCCATAAATTCACAACTCTCTGGGTGAAAACGTTTTTTCTCACCTCAATGGGTCGACACCCTTCTTCAGACTGATTGTGTTGCCTCTTCTTGTCATTTTAATTATTCCACAATATTTTTAAACTTAGCTTATCCCCACGATGCATTCAAAGCGGTGAAAAATGATGTGTTGGATTTCCTAATTCTCTACTTAACAATTTTAATTATGTGAGTCATCTTTCAGATATTTTCCTGGGGATACCTGCTAGCTAGCTGTTCCATGTGATTACTTTCATTTTTAAAACTAAATGTCTGCACTGTATCATATTTCATTGAAGTTTTATGAAGAAATTACAATGAAAATGCAATGTCAGATTAGTCGGAGCAATTCTTACCACAGAAGATTACAATTTTGGGAAAGTCTTTTCTTCATTCCATCCTCTGATAAGTTCCACAATTTCAACAGCAAATAAAGGACTTTGAACTGCCAGTATTATCCCCTTATCTTGGCTCCTCAGTGAAATTGTAGCTTTTGACATTGATTCAACCGGACGTAAATGCACACATTTGACATCAGGCAACAAAATTAGTATATAGAGTGTTCTCCAGTTACCATTAATGTATGCATGATGAATCTTTCCCAATATTGACTGGGTCAATTTTATTCTGACGTAATTGCCAAATTTTATTGCCATTTACCCAAGGCAATGTTGCTGGTTTGGTTGGAAAGACTGTCCATAGTCAGCACTCTTTTGGGACAGTTTGTTAAAATTTGGTTTTAATGTTCTTCGGTTTATTTTATAGAAACATAGAAACATGGAAAATAGGTGCAGGAGTAGGCCATTCAGCCCTTCGAGCCTGCATCGCCATTCAATATGATCATGGCGGATCATCCAACTCAGTATCCCGTACCTGCCTTCTCTCCATACCCTCTGATCCCCTTTAGCCACAAGGGCCACATCTAACTCCCTCTTAAATATAGCCAATGAACTGGCCTCAACTACCCTCTATGGCAGAGAGTTCCAGAGATTTACCACTCTCTGTGTGAAAAATGTTTTTCTCATCTTGGTCCTAAAGGATTTCCCCTTCATCCTTAAACTGTGACCCCTTGTCCTAGACTTCCCCAACATCGGGAATAATCTTCCTGCATCTAGCCTGTCCAACCCCTTAAGAATTTTGTAAGTTTCTATAAGGTCCCCCCTCAATCTTCTAAATTCCAGCGTGTACAAGCCGAGTCTATCCTGTCTTTCTTCATATGAAAGTCCTGACATGTGGGGTGGAGGGGGGAGGGGATCGGGGGTAACTTTTTTCAAGTTCTTACCTTCCCGGAGATGTGAGCAATTTTCGGATCACATTCTCCGGGCTCTGCGGCCTACCACCGCTGTAGCTGGGAGCGGCCTCAGACTGTCGTGAGCCCCACCGTGGGGCGCGGACTTAACATCGGAGTGGATCCCTTGCCTGGGATCGTTCCCACCGCGACCACCGTGGACTTACCATCAAGGGCTCGCAGTCTCGGGACCAGCCCCGACTCGAGGTTCGATCGCCCAGCGTGGGGGAGCTGACATTCCCCTGATGCAGGAGCTGAACGCCTCGATGCGGAGTGCCAGAACGCTGCCGGCTACGGGAGCAAGACCATCCCGTCAACGGAGTGCTCGAGGCTCCCGACCGAGGAAGAACATAAGGAAGGACTTGAACTTTATTTCGCCTTCCATCATAGTGAGGAATGTGTAGGAGTCACTGTGGTGGATGTTCAGTTAAAATGTGTTTTTGAGTGATTTGTTGCTTTTAATTGTATGACTGACCTGGCGAATGAAATTCCTTGTATGTTGTAAAACATACTTGGCGAATAAAGTGTGATTCTGATGCTGATGCTGATGCTGATTCTGATGGTTCATATTGGTGCCCAGGTGAAGCACTAATGAACACAGCAAATGAGAATAGAAAGTTGGGTTATTGATAGCACAGATCATAAATCAAAAGACAATCAAAACACCATATTCAAAGATTGTCTCAACTTCAAATACACTTGATTGTTTGGAGGGTATTGGTCCTATAACTATCGAAGATGGCAGATTAATTGTTTTTTATAGAATGTGTAATTGATAAATAAATTATGTTGAAAATATTCACCAACCAATATTCCCATTTTTGACAAAGTGGTTGTCATTTTCATTGAATTGGTCCAGTGCTTCACATCTGATGGGAAAGAGGGAAAACAGAACTTGAATACAAGAATATTAAATCAATATACTCAACGGTATGAATATTAATTTCTCTATCTTCAAGTAACTCTTGGTTTCACTCTCTCTCCATCCCCTCCCACCCTAGTTCTCCGATTAGTTTCGCTGTCCTCCTCATTCATTTTACTGTTTGTATGCCTTCTTGTCAGCTTCCCCTCATCCAACAATGAACCATTGTACATTTTATTGATCAACATCTGCTTTGATCTGTTCTTTTCACACCTTGTCCTTCCATATCTCTAATTTCCCTCTCCCTGACTCTCAATCTGAAGAAGGGGCTCGACCCGAACCGTCACCCATTACATTCTCCCCAGAGATGCTGCCTGTCCTGCTGAGTTACTCCAGCATTTTGTGTCCATGTTCGATGTAAACCTGCATCCGCAGATGCTTCCTAAACAATATTAAATCAGTGTTAGCCCTTGACCCTGTCCTGCCATTCATCTACATTAATGCTAATTTCTGTCAACTCCAGCTGCCTGCTTTGACTCAATATTTCTTAATGCCCTTTATATAACAAAAGTCTGTCAATTTGATAAAATTCCACTCTCCATCCTGGTAATATTCTATTCACTGCATGGACGAGACTCCTTTAGTGACATTATTAATATCTAATTATCCAAACGATCATATTCCATTTTCCATCCTGGTAATATTCAATTTTATGCACTGAGATATTCTTTTCCCTACAGCTATGATCTTCCATATGTCCCCTGACAATATACCATTCTCTACCCTAATAACATTTCATTCCCCATATGATAATATCCTATTCTAACTGATATCATTCCATTCTGTGCAGAGATGATATTAATTCTACTGCCTGATCATATTCCTTCCATTCGTTGTGATAATATTCATCTCTCCATGGTCATAATGTTTCATTCTGTGCACTGGTAATTTTCCATTTTTCTCTACTCATATTCCATCTCCACCCACAATTATTTTGTACAATTATCTCTCGTGGGCCTTTAACACAGAATTTGAAGCGAGACCACTATTTATGGAGGCAGAGCTAACACATTATTGTAATTGCTTTGGATATTGCAATAAATGGCTGTACAGTAGCAAATATTTACTGTTGTATGTTATGTTGTAGCTACAATGTGTAAAAGGATTTCATTAACCATATAACCATATAACAATTACAGCACGGAAACAGGCCATCTCGGCCCTACAAGTCCGTGCCGAACAACTTTTTTTTCCCTTAGTCCCACCTGCCTGCACTCATACCATAACCCTCCATTCCCTTCTCATCCAATATGCCTATCCAATTTATTTTTAAATGATACCAATGAACCTGCCTCCACCACTTCCACTGGAAGCTCATTCCACACCGCTACCACTCTCTGAGTAAAGAAGTTCCCCCTCATATTACCCCTAAACTTCTGTCCCTTAATTCTGAAGTCATGTCCTCTTGTTTGAATCTTCCCTATTCTCAAAGGGAAAAGCTTGTCCACATCAACTCTGTCTATCCCTCTCATCATTTTAAAGACCTCTATCAAGTCCCCCCTTAACCTTCTGCACTCCAGAGAATAAAGACCTAACTTATTCAACCTTATTCAACATTCAATCATTATTTAATGTATGTCAGCACAACTTTTGGGAAGACAAAATATGTTCATATTTTGGTAGCATGTTCGAAGGAGGAATGTCATGTATTTATTAAGATTGTATATCGACTGAGCATTTAGCTTCCTGTTTATAGCTTCTCTTCATTGTAGGATACAGTTCATAGGAAATTAATTTTTTTAATGCATTGCTCCATCCGGTAGCTGGACCAATTGATGTGTTTTGGAGAGAAACCGCATACTGTGCTGTATTCCAACTTCTTACAGGTTTAGTTTCTTTAATTTAGCAGGAAAGGTATTAAAGGGCCTGTCCCACTTAGGCGACTTTTTAGGCGTGTGCAGGAGACTCTGCGCTCGCCACATGGTCGTCACATGTTCGCTGGTGGTCTCTGGTGAGTCTCCTTCATGGTCGCGAGTAATTCCCGCATTCTGGGAACTAGTTGCGGCCTCAGTATGGTCGCCGCAAATTTTTCAACATGTTCAAAATTTTTCTGCAACCAAAAATTGGTCACCGTGGAGAAAATCGATAATCCTGTAGTTGTAGGTGCAGTTGTAGTGGGGTCGCCATGTAGTTGTAGGTAGTCGAGGTGGTCGTATGTAGTTTTAGTTAATCGCCTTTGCTGACCTGGGCATTTTCATTGGCTCATTGGGGGAAAAAAAACATAAGCACGAGTTTTCAGAACCAAGGATAACCGGCCGGTAATATTAAATGTCCGCCAAACTTCACAGCTGTGTATCTAATCTCTGACTTATTAAACGTTGTGTGGCTTCTAAAAAGTGTCTCCACTCCTTCTCCACTCCTTCTCCCCCCCCTCCCCCCTCCCCCCCTCCCCCCCTCCCCCTCTTTTAATGGACTTACCGTGCACTGTGCTAGCCGTCTTAACCTTCCTGTTCATCGCGGTGTGTGTCTGTATCACCTTGGCTTTGCACCGTGTGAATTTCAGACAGCGCTCCCCCGCTTTCCCTGGCCCCTGCCTTTGTGATGTGTGCGTGTGCGCAGTGGCGTAGCGTGGGGGGGGGGGGGGGGCAGTGGGGCGGTTGCCCCGGGCGCTATATTTTTAGGGGCGCAAAAAAATTGTTGGATAAAATTTTTAAATAACATTAAGCCCGGGGAGCCGTTGGAGCGTGGAGGGGTTACCTGGAGCTGTAAGTATAAAAACAGCGTGGGCCAGGCCGCCGCTGCGCCGCCCCAGCTCCGCCCCAGCTCCGCCCCAGCTCTGAGGCCAGGCCGCTGCTGTCGCTGTCGCTGTCCCCAGCTCCATGGCCAGGCCGTCGCTGTCGCTACTGCTCCTGCTGTCGCTGCTGCTGCCTCCGTCCCAGCCGCTGCCGCCGTCCCAGCCGCTGCCGCCGCCGTCCCGGCTCTGATGCCAGGCCGCCGCTGTCGCTGTCCCCGCTCCAAGTTCTGGTCGCCGCTGCCGCTGTCCCAGCCGCCGCTGTCTCTGCCCCAGCTCCGAGGCCGCCAGCTCCGCCATTAGGCCTCGGTGCAGGCGGAGACGGGGGATACGACAAAAGAAGTCTCATCCCCCGAAGGAAGAGACCAAAAATGTGTTCCTTCCCCTTCCCCTTCACCTTCCCTTCTCCCCCTCTCTCCCCCCCCCCCCCCCCGCCGCTCCCCCCGCTAATGAGGAGGCGCAAAACTTTGGGCGCTGTATGCCACTGCATGTGTGTGTGTGTGTGTGTGTGTGCGTGTGTGTGTGTGTGTGTGTGTGCGTGTGTGCGTGTGTGCGTGTGTGTGTGTGTGCGTGTGTGTGTGCGCGCACGTGCGTTCGTGTGTGTGTGTTTGTTTGTTGCAGTCTGACAGTCGCTGTTCCAGTTCACGGTTTTTCAGGCAACTGCCGGGAACTTGACAGTCGCTGAAAAATCGCCGAAGTGGGACAGGCCCTAAAAAAACTACAATTATGTAAACTCTCTCTCCAATACAGTACAGGATCAGGGTTTGTTTTGCAGAAATGTAGGACTTAGTGGTTTCTAATGGCCTTGTATTCAACTATCTAGATTACTTTGCCTGTGTTAAAGTGATGGACCTAGAGCATTTCTGCAGAAGTCAAATGTAACCAGTCTGAGGACCCTGATATTGCTGAAGGGGGAGTATATATGTAGGTAACTTGGAACTAGCTACAAGAGTGCTCAGGAAATCATGGACAGCAGTGGGGCAATTGAATGGGTCAAGTAAGGCAATTGAATGGGGGGGGGGGGGGGGGGGGGGGGCATGGTGTTTGCTGGTTGGGGCTGCTTGAACTTGGCTTATGGGTTAATACATATGTGCACCCATATTGCAACAAACTGCAAAATAAGTACAGTCCAGGGAATCTCAATTTAACCAGAAGTCATTGATTAGAGTCAGCGCTGACCTCGCCTGCTCAACCCTATTTCTATAGTGTGAGAATCATGTCTTGTGTGATATTGTACCACAGATAGCTCTGCTGCTTGTCACAGTGAGTCCAGATCAACCAAACACAGTACATCACATCCAACTTTAGTTTAGTTTAGAGATACAGCGCAGAAACAGCCCCTTCAGCCCACCCAGTCCGCTCTGACCAATGATTGCTGCACATTAACTATCCTGCACACACTAGGGACAATTTACACTTAAACCAAGCCAATTTACCTACAAACCTGTACGTCTTTGGAGTATGAGAGGAAACCAAAGATCTCGGAGAAAATCCTCGTGGTCACGGGGAGAACATACAAACTCCGTATAGACAAGTAACCGTAGTCGAGGTAGAACCCGTCTCTCTGACGCTGCAAGAGCTGTAAGGCGGCAACTCTACTGCTGTGCTACCACTGTGCACTAAAGACTATCATATTTCAATATAGTTCTCAATCAAACTCTCCAATAATGCTTTCTCACACATCTTCCAGCCCATATTCTCTCATCCCTTTAAAGATGTCTTTGTCTAAATAATAAACATTAGATTTTGGAACTCCCCAGACATGCTTAAATTTTGACAATCGCCTAAGCATCGCAAACAAACGCGTAGAATTTTATTTTTAAGTGATTGTCAAGTATCATGGATTAATATAGAAACAGCAGTTTGAAAGTGGTGTGTAAGAGGTAAGAAGTGGACACTAGAATATGCAATAAATGGAGGGATATGGAGCACATATAGACAGAAGTGCTTAGTTTCAACTTAACAGACTGAAGGAGGGTCCCCACCCGAAACGTCACCCATCCTTTTTCTCCAGAGATGCTGCCTGATACTCCAGTACTTTTTGTCCATCTTTGGTATAAACCAGCATCTGCCGTTCTTTGTTTAGACGTTATTTTCAGCATGTTTGGCACAGTCATCATGGTCAAAGGTCATGTTCCTATGCTGTATTGTTCCATGCTTTATGTTAAAAGGACAGATTACTATTTTTTTTTCACGTTTTATATTCTAATTGCAATATTACTAGTTAATATATAGAATCTATTGCTAGACCATGCATCAGAAGCTAGATGTATTTGAAACCGTTTCTTCTCTGGTAAGGCAATCGAGTGAAAAGTATCTCTACATTCACGTGATTTACAATCAACATATTCTATCAGAAATGAAGTCTGACAAATAAATGCAGTCAGCACTTACTTGGAGTACATCGTGTCACAAAGAAGCAGCGAGATCCATTGAGGATAAATGGGGATCCTGTGGATAGGGTGAACTGTTTTAAATATCTGGGAGTCCACATCTCCGAGGATATGACATGGGCATCACACGCCTCAGCACTCGCGAGTAAGGCAAGGCAGCGCCTTTATCACCTCAGGCAATTGAGGAAATTCAGAGTGTCTCCGAGGATCCTCCAGTGCTTCTAAGCAGCGGCGGTGGAAAGCATCTTGTCCGGGAACATTACCAGTTTGGGAATTGCTCTGCCAAGGACAAGAAGGCTCTGCAGAGAGTAATGCGTTCAGCCGGACTGTAAACGCCTATCTCACCAGGGACTAACTCTACTGAACGTTTTTCCTTCCATTATTTATTATGTAAAAGAATATGTGTGTTATAATTGTGTTTATAGTTTGTTTGGTTGTTTTGTTGTTTGTCTTTTGCACAAAAGTCCGCGAGCATTGCCACTTTCATTTCACTGCACATCTCGTATGTGTATGTGGCAAATAAACTTGACTTGACTTGACTTGACTTGAGATGGGGTGAGCCCAGTTTACCCGCTCACTGTACCACAGTTCACCATAGTATCTGGATGTACGAGGCTTCAAGTGAAATACCCATTGGAAACATGGATCAACAGTCGAAACCTCAATGTGATTGCCTGGAGGAAATCCTAAAATAATGGGAATGCATTATAATTGTGTTCTGAGCAACTGCACAGATGTGTTTGTCACTAGACCATTTATGTAAAAGACTATTTCAACAGAATTACTGGTGACTACTGGAGAGACAGTTGACGGCACGGAAAGACTGCACCTGGGACAGGCTGGGTTAGCTCCCCAGTCTGTGTCTTTTTGGTGAGAAAGCCACCCAAAAACGCTACGGAAAGGCCTAATGAACCACCATGGCCTAAAAATCCATCAGGCGAGAATGAAATGCTCGGAGAACGGAGAAAGAGGTGCAGCGCACAGGCCTTGAACCTGGTGAGACACAGGAGGAGCCCGGCCGCAGAGCCCAGTCCCTCCACGCACTAGAGTCTCCCAACCCCTGCAGAGTAGTTATTAAGATGGCTGATCCGTGGGCTGTTGCTGCTGGGACGCAAGTCGGGGCCTGGTCAACCCCGGCTGGGTCGCCTGGGTGAGGGTGTCTGATGTTGTTTGACCCGAAACACCTGATGACCCCAGGTCATATCACTGAGGATGCGTCCCAGCGCATCTAGAAGATGTATCTTTTTCACACTCCCAAACCGCAACACCACTGCCTTAGAAAAGGCTATGTATCTCCCAATAACCAGGTTCATTCTAAAGCACCTTCCAAAGTGGTTGCATGTTATTGTTAATTTGTCACTCTGCAGGAGACAGATTACGTCCCCTGGCGGATTCCCAAATGTAAAATTATACTGACGCAGCAGCAATTGCAGTATATTGAAAAAAATCCAAAAGAAAACTTATTGTTCCGGTAAATATTTAATGAAATGGAGGGAAACTGTGTGGTCTCTGTACTGCTATTTTACTGATTGTCTTATTTTATGGTTTCATACACTGAACAAATATGGATTGTGACACGAGGCAGAAATAGCAGGCACCAATGCCGGGGTTGATGTGATTTACTGAATGCTGTGTGATCAGTTTCAATGGCCCACTTTAACATTAGGAGCCTATCACTGACTCAACCAGAACTGTAATAACTAGTAGAGGCTAATGTGGAAGATCAGAGTTTTATGACGAGAAGTTTTCTTTAGAATGTTTTACTGACTGTACTGTATTGATTAAATACTTTATACTGTATGTGGTTAATGTGAATGCACCTTTGAATGTTTGGATTTTTAAATAACATTCATCCTGATGAGTTTCCCTTAAGCAGTAGTGGGAGGTAAGACCTCCCTGGTGGAATAAAACTGGGTGACACAAAAGGTCTTTCCTTCCACCACCGGCAACCATGCAACCTCCGGCAAACTCTGGCAACCTCCGGCAACCACCTTCAACTAGCATTGCAACCGGCTGCGACTAAAAAATTACCGGTTTTTAAAACGGCAACCTATTTTTAGTCACGGCCGTTTTGAATTTTTTGAAATAGTCGCCGGAACATAGAAGAAGCGGAAACCACTTTCGACCATTAGGGAGACTGACAAAAACCTCCGGGAACCGCACGGAAACCTTGGGTGGGGCGCAAAGTCTCCAGAGGTTTCCGTTCAGGTTTCCACTCAGCAGGACAGGCAGCATCTCTAGAGAAAAGGAATGGGTGACGTTTCAGATCAAGACCCTTCTTCAGAACTGAAACATCACCCATTCCTTCTCTCCAGTTGCCACAGAAAGTAGTTGAGGACGGTTCACTGGCTATATTTAAGAGGGAGTTAGATGTGGCCCTTGTTGATAAAGGGATTAGGGGGTATGGAGAGAGGGCAGGTACAGGATACTGAGTTGGATGATCAGCCATGATCATATTGAATGGCGGTGCAGACTCGAAGGGCCGAATGGCCTACTCCTGCACCTATTTTCTATGTTTCTATGTTTCCAGAGATGCTGCCTGTTCTGCTGAGTTACTCCAGCATTTTGTGTATATCTCCGGTTTAAACCAGCATCTGCAGTTCCTTCCTACACATGTCAATCTAACATGTCACATGCACTCCAGCTGTAGTGAAGTGGTTCTAATTTTGGCTGAAGAATGGGGTCTAAAAGGTTTAATGAATAAAATATTATTTACGGTTTCTTAAAGCTAGAATTTCTGTTCCGACAACTAAGCTCCATTGTGCAAGAATATGCATATAATGCAAAATCTCATGACCATAGAGTATGACTCATAATTAATGCTATGATGGGAGAAGGGACTGAGGCACAAATACTGGAAGTGAACATGTGAGACTGTATCTGCTTTTACCAATACACAGATGAAGAATGTTTTCCCGGATGCCAAAATCCACCATCCTTATGCACTAACAAACTGGTTGCCCTGCCGACAAAATCACTGCACAATCAATATGTGTAACACCAAAATATCTTCTGAAGTCAATGTTGCCTGTCACTGATTTTGATATATTCGTGCTCCCATGCCAAGTACATACATTATCTGTGCTGGGAAATATTAGTGTCCTAGAACATTATGTGTAAGTGTCACCAAAAATTAAAAATGTTGGTCTTATTCTCAAGAATAGATGAATTCCATGATTATTACTGACACAAAAAGCCGTAGTAACTCAGCTGGACAGGCAACATCTCTGGAGAGGAGTGGGTGACGTTTCAGGTCAAGACCCTTCTAACTGGCAGTTCATGTCCCAGGGAAGTATACAGCTCCAAGGCCAAGCTTGGACTCCTATCACCTATGACCTTATTATGTCATAGCCTCAGAATTAAATGATGTTCTTTTAGGAAGGAGATGAGGAAAAATGTCTTTAGTCAGAAGGTGGTGAATCTGTGGAATTCTTTGCCGCAGGAGGCTCTGGAGACCGTCAGCGGATTTATTTAAGGCAGAGATGGATAGATTCTTGATTAGTACAGGTGTCAGGTTATGGGGAGAAGGCAGGAGAATGGGGTTGGGAGGGAGAGATAGATCAGCTATGATTGAATGGTGGAGTCCACTTGATGGGCTGAATGGCCTAATTCTACTCCTATCACTTATGCCCTTGAGGAAGTGTTGTCAATGATGCTTGCCAACATGGCCATTCTCTTTTCTCTCCTATACTTTCCGGGAGAAAGTACAGGGGCTTGAAAGCACAGAACTTATGACTTAAGAACAGTTTCATCTCCACAGCCATCACCTCTTTCATACCCTTTCTCAGACATGCTACCATGTACTTGTATACTTAACTCTACCTCATTTGATCGTACCGTTATTGCACCAGTTTATTTTTGCACTACTTCAGGTTGCACTCCAATCTTTGCGCCATTCTGCTGTTTTACATTTGTCATGGTATTTATCATTGCATCTCTCATTACCACAGAGACCACTATCAGTTTCATGTGAACAAGGAATTTCATGTGAACAAGGGTGTGTGGTCTCTGATGATGCTGGCTGCCTTCCTGAGGCAGCAACTCCTGTAAATCCCTTCAAAGGTGGGGATATGAAGGATATCAGATAAGCCTCTGCGAGCTCCATGAACCCTCCTGCCTTGGAGAAGAACAACCATCCACTACGTACGTTTAGTTATATTTTTTATGACAGAAACAATCAGTTTCTGGTTTTGACAGTCAAATACCATATAACCATATAACAATTACAACACGGAAACAGGCCATCTCGGCCCTACAAGTCCGTGCCGAACAACTTTTTTTCCCCTTAGTCCCACCTGCCTGCACCCATACCATAACCCTCCATTCCCTTCTCATCTATATGCCTATCCAATTTATTTTTAAATGATACCAATGAACCTGCCTCCACCACTTCCACTGGAAGCTCATTCCACACCGCTACCACTCTCTGAGTAAAGAAGTTCCCCCTCATATTACCCCTAAACTTCTGTCCCTTAATTCTGAAGTCATGTCCTCTTGTTTGAATCTTCCCTATTCTCAAAGGGAAAAGCTTGTCCACATCATCTCTGTCTATCCCTCTCATCATTTTAAAGACCTCTATCAAGTCCCCCTTAACCTTCTGCGCTCCGACGAATAAAGACCTAATACATTTCGAGTACTGCATGCAGTTGTGGTCAAGAAGGATTTGGAAGTTTTGGACAAGGTATTCACTGGTGGTTCACCGCAAAGCTGCCTGGATTAGAGAGTATAGGCTACAAGGAGAGATTGGACAGACTCTGGGGAGACCTGATAGAGGTATACAAGATGATGAGAAGCATAGATAAGGTGGACAGAACCTATTCCCAGGGTGGAAGTTTCAGGAATCAGAGGGCGTAGCTTTAAGGTGAGAGGGGCAAAGTTTGAAGGAGAGTTACAAGGCAAGTTTTTCTTTATACAAACAAAGATGAGCGCCAGGAACGTGCTGCCAGAGCGGTGGTGAAAGTAGATTAGATTAGATTAGATTCAATTTATTTGTCATTTGGACCCCTTGAGGTCCAAACGAAATGACGTTTCTGCAGCCATACATTACAAACAAATAGACCCAAGACACAACATAATTTACCTAAACATCCATCACATCGCTGTGATGGAAGGCCAAAAAATGTATCTCTCCACTGCACTCCCCCCCCCCCCCCATGTCAGTCATCTAAGTCAAAGCCCCCGGCTGGCGATTTTTAAAGCCACGCCGGGTGATGCAAGGTGGCATACCGGGTTCTTGATGTTAGAGCGCGCTCGCAGAGTCCCGCGGCCATTCCGAGCCGCGCGGGGTGGTGATGTCAGGCCCTGCTCCAGGAGCTCTTCAACCCCGCAACTCGGGCGGGAGAAGTCGCCGTTGCGGGAGCCCTGAAAAGCAGTCTCCCTCCAGGGACCCGCGGGCTCCCGGTGCCGCCGTCCGCCAGACCTGCAGTTGCAGCCTCCGAATCTCCGGAGGTCGGGCCGCAGCAGCAGCAGCGCTCCACCACCACTCCACCCGCTCTGGACTCGGCCAGCTCCGCGACGGTGACGGTGAGTCGTCGGCACCAGAGTCCCCGGTCTTCTCCTGTTGGAGGCCGCTCCTTGTTGCAGATTGGACACGACTGGGGAGACCCGACAAGGAAAAGGTGATGGGTCTCCCGTGTAAGGAGAGATTTAAAAGTTACCCCCTCCCGCCTTCCCCACCCCCCCCCCCCCCCCACACACAACCCCAACAAAAAATAACTTGAAGGAGGACTACATAGAAACATAGACAAAAAATAAAAAAAACGCAGACGGGCTGCAGAGGCCGCTGCTGACGAGAGTCGCGGTGAAAGTAGATACAATAATGGCATTTAAGAAGCTTTTCGATAGGCACACAGATATGATTGGCATGGAGGAACATGGATCATGTGCGGGCAGAGGAGATGGGGTGAACTTGGCATCATGTTCGGCACAAGCATTGTGGGTGGAATATTGTTATACTGCTATACTGTTCTATGCCCTATGAATACATCAGTTTTTAGATTACACTTCTCTCTAATGATCTTGTGATCTGCATCCACACGTGGTCTAAAACTCATCTGCCTAATCCCATCCTTGTGGTGACCCCTCTCACCTATTGCCCACACCCTCCAGTGCTTCAAACACTGGAGAACTCTTATCTATAATTCTAAATTCCTCTTTGTTCTCAGCAAGGCCAATTCTTCCAGGGCAGCGGTTCTCTCCTCCAGCTATTTTCAACTATTATGCACACTTTATTTTACTATTGACTGCAGGCACACCCGTATCTCTGGATCCATGCATTCCGAATCCCTCTATAAACTGCATCCTACTCCCTTTGCAATTTCCTTTAAGCCACCTCTGTATTTATCCTGATATTTTCTAAAGCTTTTCATATGCCCCGAGGCTGTTTCTCTTTTCTAAAGACAATAATTAAATGCAAGTTGTTGCTTTTGTTGCTGCTGCTTTTAAATCTTAAATTCACTTACATACTTTAGACATTAGGTACAGCTTGGAAACAGGCCCTTCGGCCCACTGAGTCCGTGCAGCCAGTGACCCCCCTACACTAGTCCTGTCCTACCCAATGGGAAGAATTGACATTTTTTACCGAAGCCAATTAACCTGCAAACCTGTACATCTTTGGGATGTGGGAGGAAACCGGAGCACCCTGAGATAACCTGCGCTGTCACGGGGAGAATGTATAAACTCCGTACAGATAGCACCCATAGTCAGGATCGAACCCGATCTTTGCAGGTCTCTGGCGCTGTAACGTGTCAACTGTAATGCTGCACCACTGTGCTGTTTCTACATATCTGTTTAAAACAACATTTCTAAGGACAAAATGAAATAAAATTTGACGTGATTGGGATTTTTTTCACCAACAAAAGCAATAGTCATATGGTCAGTTGAAATCAGTTCTTGCTTTCCTTATCTGAACAGTTTCTGTACCACAGCTGCTCGGGCACATCTTGTGAACGTGACATGGGTTTGTTTCAATGCAACACACTGTTTCACATCCCACAAAGATGTCCAAACTTTGTTCGATTATTTTGTTAAGAAGAAACATATGTTGTGGGTTCTTTTGCTTGATAAGTTCATAAGTGATAGGAGCAGAATTAGGCCATTCGGCCCATCAAGTCTGCTCTGCCATTCAATCACGGTTGATCTATCCCTCCCTCCTAACACCGTTCTCTTGCCTTCTCCCCATAATACCGCCCCCCCCATACTAATCAAGAATCTATCTATTTCTGCCTTTATTGGCACATGTACTGAGGTACAGTGAAAAGCTTTTGTTGCTTGCTATCCAGTCAGCTGAAAGAGAGTACATGATTACAATCGAGCCATTAACTCTTTACCTACCTGAAAATCTCCAAAGGGATTTTGTATGTTTCAATGAGCTTATGTCTCATTTTTCTAAACTCCCAGAAATGGTCATTTTTGCAATCTGCTCCAAATAATATTGATTTTTATTTGCTTAGTGGTAAAAAATCGACACCACACCATCACATCAGATTTCTAGGCTAAAGAATGAATGATGCCTCGTGCCTGGTTTAATTCATTAAATTAGTCTGTTGTCGGCATCAAAGTACATTTTGGAAATAGTCACAAAATGCTGGAGTAACTCAGTGGGTCTGGCAGCATTTCTGGATAGAAAGAATGGGTAACGTTTCGGGTTGAGATCCTTCTTCAGACTGAAAGTCAGGGGAGAGGGAGACACAGAGGTAAAGAAGGGCAAGGTGTGACAGTCAGGCTGGCCGGAGAATTGGGAAAGGGGAGCGATGGAGAGAGAGGGAAAGCAAGGGTTACTTGAAGTTAGAGAAAGCAATATTCATACCTTAAAGGTAGACAAAATGCTGGAGAAACTCAGCAGCATCTATGGAGCAAAGGAATTAGGCAACGTTGTGGGCCGAAACCCTTCTTCAGACTGGGGGGGGAGGGGGGGGGAGAAGAAAGGAAAAAGGCGGAGGAGGAGCCCGAGGACTGAAGGAGAGATAGGAAAGGGAGCAGACAGCAAGGGTTAAGAAAATTGTTTGAATTCAATGTTCATGCCCCCAGGATGCAGACTCCCCAAGCGGAATATGAGGTGCTGCTTCTCCAATTTCCGGTGGTGCTCTGGCCATGGAGGAGACCCAGGACAGAGAGGTTGGATACGGAATGGGAGGGGGAGTTGAAGTGCTGAGCCACCGGGAGGTCAGATCAATTCATACCTTAAATTTTGGCTTTAGTCCGATGGGCATGGCCATGTTGGATGGGGCCAGCATTCGGTAACATTTCTGTTGGGGGGGAACATCCATCTGAGGCAAGGGTATGAAGACATTTATTTCTTTATTGAGTCCTTAAATTGGCGTGGGTGCTCAGATTTATAATATATTCAA
Organism: Leucoraja erinaceus; assembly: GCF_028641065.1. Taxonomy (NCBI): domain Eukaryota; kingdom Metazoa; phylum Chordata; class Chondrichthyes; order Rajiformes; family Rajidae; genus Leucoraja; species Leucoraja erinaceus. Next base: position 39,871,686 of record NC_073393.1, read on the forward strand.
AATTGAGATGAACTCTTTGGATGGTTTAAGGATTTGGCTTCAAAGGGATTGCTCAGAAAAGTAGATTTGAGGTAGCGACACAGACACAATGTTTTTGAATGATGGAGCCCATATGCCCTGTTCCACCTTCTGTTGTATTTTACAATTTCATATTTGCAACTCAAAGTGTGTGAAACGTCTGACACATTGCTTCAATTTTGCTGTTGTATAATTATTTTCTTTTGTTGACCTGAGGCTAATTTCCCACTCACTGCCGACTGCAATATAGCTTTGTGTTCTTACTTCATCTGCCAGGACTATAATGATCCATGAAGTGACAGAGCACCTTGTTATCTGCTAAACATGTGCACCTTGTTTATTCCACTCTCTGTTCCCACACTATCATTGTCCACATATGCATTGATACAGTATATATTCTGCATTTAGACACAACACTCGTTTTTATAAAGGAAGATTGATTCATATATTCTCATTATTTATAGATTTATAGATGCATGTTTTCATCATATGTTTGATCGTGCCGCTGTTAATGTTAAGGAGGATGCTGCGTCTTGATTTATTTCAGCGGAATCTTGTATCATTACTTCCAAACTCGTGAGATTATCTTTTGGATTGCACCCACAATTGCATAACTCTTTGATATTCTCTTGCAAATCCTTTGCAGGAAACAGATGATTAGTACTTAGGCATTTAGTTATGACTTAGTTAGTCAGTCGTTCAGTTTAGTCAGAGTTGAGATGAAATTTCCAAACCTAGATGATGGCGAATCTTTGAATTCTTTAACACGGAGGACTGTGAAGTTTCAGTTGATGAGTATAGAGAAGTATATTTCTTTCTCTACACTGCCTGCCCCTCCAACCATCTTAACATCATCTGCTCTTGGCCACAAAGCCTGCAACCCCCTTATCCAAATCATTAATATACAACGTGAAGAGAAGTGGCCCTAGGACCAACCCTTTGCCGATCTCCACAAGTCACTGGCAGCCAACCTGAAAACGCAATTTTTATTGCAGCTATTTCCATCCAGCCAACCTGCTATCTATCCATGGTTGTATCTTTCTTTCAATACCGTGGGCTCTCATTTTCCATAGCAGCCTGACTTGCGGTACCTTATCGAAGGTCTTCTGCAAATCTAGGTGAACAACATCTACAGCCTCCCCTCTGTCTGCCCTGCTATTAACTTCCTCAAAGAATTCCAGCAGATATGTCAGGCACGATATTCCCTTCCCAAAACCATGCTGACTTCAGCCTATTTAATCTGGAACTTCCAAGTATTGCGTAACCTCATCCTTTATAATTGACTGTAAAATCTTACCAACCACCATAGTCAGGCTACCCAGTCTTCTGCTTTGCTCCCTTCTTGTACAGTGCAGTGATGTTTGCAATTTTCCAATCTTCAGGAACCACTCGTAACTCTAGTGATTCTTGAAATATCACAACTAATGCCTCCACAATCTCTGAGGCCACCTCCTCCAGAACCCTGGGGTGCAGTCCATCAGGTCCAGGTTACATCCATCTTCAGACCTTTCAGTTTTCCTAGCACCTTCTCCTTAGTAATCGCCACTCCACTAACTTCCACCCCCTGACTCGCTAGGATTGCAGGCACACTGCTGGTGTCTTCCACAATGAAGACTGTTGCTAAAACGTTATTCAATTCCACTGCCATTTCTTGATTTCCCTTTATCACTTGTTTAGCGGCCCAACGTCCACTCTTGCCTCTTCTTTACTCTTTATACAGTACATCTGTAGAAACACTTTCATATTATTGGCTAGCTTACATTCGTACTTCATCTTTTCTCTCCGTAGTATCCTTTTGTTGATCTTTAAAAACATCCCAATCTTCTGGCTTCCCACTGATATTGCCAATGTTATATACCTTCTCTTTTGCTTTTATGTTGTCCTTGACCTGCCTTGTCAGCCCTGGTCGTCTTATTCTCCCCCCTGGAATCATTCTTCCTCTTTAGAATGAAATGATCCTGCGCCTTCTGAATTATCCACAGAAATTGCTGCCATTGCTGCTCTCCCATCATTCCTACTAAAGCCTCTTTCCAGTCAATCTTTGCCAGCTCCTCCCTCATGCCTCGGTGGTCCGCTTTGCTCAGCTATAATACCGACACATCCGATTTCTCGTTCTCCCTTTCAAATTGTAGGTTAAATCTTATCATATCGTGATCGCTGCCCCCTAGTGGTTCCTTTACCTCGTTCTCTAATTAAATCTGGTTCATTGCACAACACTAAATCTAGAATTGCCTTATCCCTGGTGGGCTCCACTACAAGCTGCTCTAAGAAACTATATCAGAGGCACTACAAATTATCTCTCTTGGGGTCCAGTGCCTGCCTGATTCTCCCAGTCTACCTGCCTATTGAAATCTCCCATGGCCACCGTAGAATTGCCTTTGCTACACGCCGAGTTTATTTCCTGATGCAACTTGTACCCTATATCCTGGCTACTGTTTGGGGGTCTGTAAATAACTCCCCTTTAAGTCTTTTTGCCCTTGCAATTTTTCAGCTCTACCCACAGGGACTACATCCTCTGATCCTATGTCACCCTTTGCCAAGGACTGAATTTCATTCCTCACCAGCAGTGTTACCCCAACCCCTCTGCTCACCCGTCTGTCCTTGCGATAGGATGCGTAGCCTTGAATATTTAGCTCCCAGTTCCGATCCTCTTGTAGCCAAGTTCCCATAATGCCAACAACATCATACTTGCCAATTTCCAACTGTGCTACAAGCTCATCCACTTTGTTCCATATGCTACATGCATTAAAATGAGTTACTCCAGCAATTTGTGTCTAACTTTGGTGTAAACCAGCATCTGCAGTTCCTGCCTACACAGCTCACAGGAATTCTTCCCCTCCCAGAGGTAACTGGACTATGCATTTGCTTCTCTCAATGAAGCAGGGAATAAGCAGTGAATAAGCCTTGCACAGGCTGTCACAGAGCTGTTCCTGCTGGAGGGAGATGAGTTGCCAACAGCTGGAGTTGGAACAACATTGTTTGTTTCAGTGAAGATCTCCTTTCATCTTGCCGCGAGATATTATCGACTTAAGTGAATTCATGCTCGCAATGATCACATCATTATCAAAACAAATTGCTTCCCTGGGTTCCCGATGGACAGGAAAGAACAGAATAGGTTTCTGGAGTTCTGTATATAACAGGCTTTCCCTCGCTGGAACATAATTCGACTGTACTCTGATCAGCCTGAAGGTTCCAGCAGAAGTTCACACAGCCCTTGTGAATTGCAAGGGGCTTCCACTTATTAATATGCAGCCACGTACAATGGAAAGCTAGTGTTGTACAAGTTTGTACCCGCACCACTACCACTGCCCCTGCCGCTGCCATGGGGCCTTCTCCTTGGCCCAAGCTCGCAAAGCACGCAGCTGCTAACAGCTCAGGTACATGGGCCCTGCTCTGCATTCTCAGCACATCATTTTACTCAGTAGCACCTACATTGGTAGAACTAGATCCACACCTCTGTTTGAGCACTGAAGAGTCAAGAGTCAAGAGACAAGTTAAGAGTGTTTAATTGTCATATGTCCCAGATAGAACAATGAAATTCTTACTTGCGGCAGCACACAGAATATGTAAGCAGAAGATAGACACATGCTGGAGTTCAGTCTGAAGAAGGGTCTCGACCCAAAACGTCACCCATTCCTTCTCTCCAGCGATGCTGCCTGTCCTGCGGAGTTACTCCAGCATTTTGTGTCTATCTTCCATTTAATCCAGCATCTGCAGTTCCTTCCTATACAGAATATGAAAACATAGTACACTGTAAACAATATAATACATGACAAAAAAAAGTTAAATGTGTGTATATAGAAGCATAAAAAAATAGTTATAGGAGCAGACCATTCGATCCTATGAGCCTGCACCTCCTTCAATATGATCATGGCTAATCATCTAAAATCAGTATCCCATTGCTGCTTTTTCCCCATATCCCTTGGTTGCTTTAGCCCCAAGAGCTAAATCTAACAATCTCACTATGACTATGACCCCTGGTTCTGTACTCCCCCAACATCGGGAACATTTTTCCTGCATCTAGCCTGTCCAATCCTTTAAGAATTTTATATGCTTCTATAAGATTCTCTCTCATCCTTCTAAATTCCAGTGAATACAAGCCCAGTTGACCCATTCTTTCATCATATGTCAGTCCTGCCATCCCGGTAATTAACCTGGTGAACCTACGCTGCACTCCCTCAATAGCAATAATGTCCTTCCTCAAATTAGGAGACCAAAATTGCACACAATACTCCAGATGCGGTCTCACCAGGGCCCTGTACAACTGCAATAGGACCTCCTTGCTCCCAAATTCAAATCATCTCACAATGAAGGCCAACATGCCTTTAGCTTTCTTCACTGATTGCTGTACCTGCATGGTAACTTTCAGTGACTGATGTACAAGCACACCCAGATCTCGTTGCACCTCCCCCTTTCCTAATCTGACACCATTCAGATAATAATCTGCCTTCCTGTACTTCCCACCAAAGTGGATAACCACACATTTATCCACATTATACTGCATCTGCCTTGCATCTGTCCACTAGCCCAGCCTATCCAAATCACCCTGCATCCTCCTCGCAGCTTACACTGCCACCCAGCTTTGTGTCATCCACAAACTTGGAGGTCACATTTAATTCCCTTGTCTAAATCATTAATATATATTATAAATAACTGGGGCCCCAGCACCGAGCCTTGCGGTATCCCACTAGTCACTGCCTGCCATTCTGAAAAGGACCTGTTAATTCCTACTTTTTGTTTCCTGTCTGCCAACCAGTTCTCTATCCATGTCAATACCCTACCCCCAATACCATGTGCTCTAATTTTGCACAATCATTTCTTGTGGGGCACCTTGTCAAAGGCTATTTGAAAATCCAGAAACACCACATCCACTGGCTCTCCCTTATCCATTCTAATTGTTGCACCCTCAAGAAATTCCAGAAGATTAGTCAAGCATGATTTCCCCTTTATAAATCCATGCTGACTTATAACCATATAACCATATAACAATTACAGCACGGAAACAGGCCATCTCGACTCTTCTTGTCCGTGCCGAACACGTATTCTCCCCTAGTCCCATATACCTGCGCTCAGACCATAATCCTCCATTCCTTTCCCGTCCATATAACTATCCAATTTATTTTTAAATGATAAAAATGAACCTGCCTCCACCACCTTCACTGGAAGCTCATTCCACACAGCCACCATTCTCTGAGTAAAGAAGTTCCCCCTCATGTTACCCCTAAACTTCTGTCCCTTAATTCTCAAGTCATGTCCCCTTGTTTGAATCTTCCCTACTCTCAGTGGGAAAAGCTTATCCACGTCAACTCTGTCTATCCCTCTCATCATTTTAAAGACCTCTATCAAGTTCCCCCTTAACCTTCTGCGCTCCAAAGAATAAAGCCCTAACTTGTTCAACCTTTCTCTGTAACTTAGTTGCTGAAACCCAGGCAACATTCTAGTAAATCTCCTCTGTACTCTCTCTATTTTGTTGACATACCCCTGCACCTAATTTCTATGACATCCTTGCTATAATTAAGCGACCAAAATTGTACACCATACTCCAGAATTGGCCTCACCAATGCCTTGTACAATTTTAACATTACATCCCAACTTCTATACACATGACAAACAACAGTGGACCCAACACAGATCCCTGTGGCAGCCCACTAGTCACTGGCCTCCAACCTAACAAACAACCATCCATCATTACTCTCTGGCATCTCCCATTCAGCCACTGTTGAATCCATCTTGCTACTCCATCATTAATACCCAACAATTGAACCTTCTTAACCAACCTTCCGTGAGGAACCTTGTCAAAGGCCTTACTGAAGTCTATATATACAACATCCACTGCTTTACCCTCATCAATTTCCTGAGTAACCTCTTCAAAAAATTCAAGAAGATTAGTCAAACATGACCTTCCAGGCACAAATCCATGTTGACTGTTCCTAATCCGACCCTGTTTATCCAGATGCTTATATATATTATCTCTAAGTATCCTTTCCATTAATTTGCCCACCACTGACGTCAAACTAACAGGTCTATAATTGCTAGGTTTACTCTTAGACCCCTTTTTAAACAAAGGAACAACATGCGCAGTACGCCAATCCTCCGGCACTATTCCCGTTTCTAATGACATTTGAAATATTTCTGTCCTAGCCCCTGCTATTTCTACACTAACTTCCCTCAATGTCCTAGGGAATATCCTGTCCGGACCTGGAGACTTATCCACTTTTATATTTCTCAAAAGTGTCAGTACTTCCTCTTCTTTGAATCTCATAGTTTCCATAGCTACTCTACTTGTTTCCCTTACCTCACATAATTCAATATCCTTCTCCTTGGTGAATACCGAAGAAAAGAAATTGTTCAATATCTCCCCCCCATCTCTTTTGGCTCTGCAGATAGCTGTCCACTCTGACTCTCTAATGGACCAATTTTATCCCTTGTTATCCTTTTGCTATTAATATAGCTGTAGAAACCCTTTGGATTTACTTTCACCTTACTTGCCAAAGCAACCTCATATCTTTTAGCTTTTCTAATTTCTTTCTTAAGATTCTTTTTACATTCTTTATACTCCTCAAGCACCTCATTTACTCCATACTGCCTATAATTATTGTAGATCTCTTTTTCCAAACCAAGTGTCCAATTTCCCTTAAAAACCATGGCTCTTTACAATTTTTACTATTTCCTTTCAACCGAACAGGGACATAAAGATTCTGTACTCTTAAAATGTCACCTTTAAATGTCCTCCATTTCTCTTCCACATCTTTCCCATAAAACAAACTGTCCCATTTTACTCCTTTTAAATCCTTTCGCATCTCCTCAAAGTTAGCCTTTCTCCAATCAAAAATCTCAACCCTAGGTCCAATTCTGACCCTCTCCATAATTATATTGAAGCTAATGGTATTGTGATCACTGGTCCCGAACTGTTCCCCAACGCATACCTCTGCCACCTGACCCATCTCATTTCCTAACAGGAGGTCCAACACCGCCCCTTCTCTAGTAGGTACTTCTATGTATTGCTGCAAAAAAACTATCCTGCACACATTTTACAAACTCCAACCCATCCTTACAAATGTAAACCGATCCTGTCACTGCTTTCCAAATGTGCTGCTATAACATCTTTAATAATAGACTCAAGCATCTTCCCCACTACCGATGTAAGGTTCTTGTCTATAATTCCCCGTTTTGGCTATCCTCCAATCCACAGGAACTGATCCAGAGTCGAGAGAGCATTGGAAAATGATCACCAATGCATCCACGATATTCTAGCAATACACACACACACACACACACACACACACACACACACACACACACACACACACACACACACACACACACACACACACACACACACACACACACACACACACACACACACACACACACACACACGTGCAAGCGTATACATAGAAAACAAACAAACAAACAATAATAGTGCAACTGAATTGTGCGGATGATTTTCTATTGACTCATTAACTACAGAGACCAATTGAAGTCCAATTGTTCACCATGCAGTATCATGGGTCCTTTAGTAATAAAATAATAGACCACTTATGAGTTAATCCAATAATAGGTAGCTCCAACAATACCTTTGCTTTGTACTGGAGGTCTTTCTATGTATGAGTTAATGTTATGGAGAGGGAGGTAAAATGGAAATCTGATCAAAAGATCAGTGTTCTATCTAATTATTCAGGCTAACACAGGAGAAGGAAGCTGAGAGGCAAGAGAAATCAAATATAAAATTTAATGGAAATAAATCACAGCTCGAACAAATATTGGCAAATTTAATAACACAGGATGAAAAATAGTAAGTATAAAGTGTAATGTTTTATACTTTACAACACGGGTGCAAGAAATAAAATGTACTCTGCTCATCATTATAATATCTTGTAATGTCGACAACATTAACACATAACAGATTGCTCCAGATTGATTTCTTCTTGCATGCGGCATTTTAAAAGATTTATTCTCAGTTTTTTCTCATTCATGAAGATGACACATTGAGAACGATTTTTTTTTTTTGCAGCTTAAACTGTTTAATCATCCCACACACTGGTGAATTATCCAGGGAATAGACCTTAGGCATTAGATAAATATTCTCCATTAAAAGAGTAATCGTGTTCTCTGGGGAGGTTGTGACCATGAATGGTTATGTTCAGAAAAATCTCTGCTGCTCTCAATAGTGAAGCAAGTCTTCAACAATCTGTCATTCAAATAACACATCATTAGTTATAGAAAAAAAGATATAGTGCTGGAGTAACTCAGCAGGTCGGAGAGCAACTCTGGAGAACTTGGATTGGTGACTGAAGACTGCAGAAGGGTCCTGACCTAAACCATCACCTATCGAAGTTCTCCAGAGTTGCTACCTGACCTGCTGTGTTCCTCCAGCACTTTTTGTCTTTTTTCGTAAACCAGCCCCTGCGGTTCCTTGTTCCTTCATTAGTTGTTGATTTCGCCCTGAGCTTCTTTATGAAAATCATGCTTTATGATTCTTATGCTGCGTTAAGTGTGGATTCCTAGTTAAGTGTTAATACATCGTCCACTTTTCATCATCGTATAGCTGTGACTAGCCTAAATGGTCACCTGCCACATCCAGTGTATTTACAGTAAAAGGATTGCACTGGGGTTGGCCATCAATGTTGGTTTAGGAGGATGAATCTCCAGAGAACCTTGCCTGCTTGTATGCTTTCATTTGGGAAGGAAGGACAGGAGAACCCATGTAAAATAACAGTAGCATTGGGAATATTTACTCCTTACTCCTATCCTAACTTAACACATAAAGGTCCGTTTCTAGCAGGGAGAGCTGAATAACAATAAAAAACAGTAATCCCCAATTCTCCAGCTTTTGCACTCTGTAGATAGATACAAAAACGCTGGAGCTACTAAGCGGGTCAGGGAGCATCTATGGGGAAAAGGAATAGGTGACGTTTCAGGTTGAGACCTCTGTACACTGGTCTCACCTCTAGCTGCTACAGAAAATGTTATTTAACTACTTTATTGGTTGAATTGAATTAATCTAGCATGTCTCAGGTTAACTAATTTGTTGGGAAAGGGATGTGATTTATGAAAAAATGCAAAGAAAATGATGTGACTAGATGATGATATTAGAGAATAATACAAGTATTTAAAATAGAATTAAGTGACAATGATAAGGTGACATAGGTTCAAAGATGAATTAAGACTGATATCCGCCCAATCTCTGCCAGAAAGAGCAATGTAAAAAAAGAAAACATGGTAGATGCACAGAATCTCTTGCCCAGAGTAGGGGAATCGAGGACCAGATGACATAGGTTCAAGGTGAATGGGAAAAGGTTTCTGAGCAGTAGCTTGTTCACACAAAGGGTGGTGGGTGTATGGAACAAGCTGCCAGAGGATGTAGTTGAGGCTGGGATTATCCCCATGTTTAAGGAACAGTTAGACAGGTGCATGGATAGGACAGTATGACTCTATGAAACTGCAGACACTGGAGTCTTGATCAATAAGAGAGGTGGTGAAAGAACACAATGGGTCAGGCAGCACCTGTGGAGGGAATGGACGGGCTCGTTTCAAGTTGGGTGCTTTCTTCAGACTGATGAGGTAGAGGGGAGAAAGCTGGTAAAGAGAGGTGAGGGGATTGGGATGGCCAAAAATAGGCAAGTGATGGGTTGATATAGATGAGGAGAGGTAATGGTGAAGGCTAGAGGTGAAATGGAGAAAAAAGGTGTCAGATAAGGAAAGAAGAGGCAAATTGAAATGTGAAACTAGAGGGAGGGATAATGGGTGGAGGTGGATGGGGAGAGAGGGTGGATAAGAGACTCTGAGTAGCGAGGTGTGGGATATGAGCAGGACTAGGAAAAGGAACTACTGCAAGTGACTGAAGCAGAGGGGAAAATGTGTTCACATGGAACAGGGAGAAAGACAACACAGGGTTGATGGGAAAGAGGGGGGAATCATGTGTTTAACCTGAAATTGGAAATCCAATGTTCATACTGTTGGGTTGTACACTACTCAAGTGGAATGTAAAACACTGTTCTACCAGTTTACGTCTGGAGGAGGCTGAGGATAGAAAGGTTAGTATGGGGGTGGGGAGGAGGCAGGTTTTGATAGACAGGATATGGTCTTGCCGATGCAGAGGAGACCATATCGGGAGCACTGAATGCAAATGACGACGTTGGAAGATGTCCATGTAAACCCCTGAGGCAAGAGAGGTATTGGCTTCATTCTGGAAACAATCTGGTGCTGAAATTGACCAGCCTTGGGCTGCTTCCAAATGGGGAAACTGACATGGATTCCTCACCTCCAATCTCATAAAATTGACATTTCCTTGTTTTCATGTCCTAGGTGTCTGATATCCGTCAGTAAATGGGAGATTTACCATCATTCAGAATGTTTGGTTTAGATTTCTTGTTTTCCTAGGGGTGCTTTATTTTAATGTAGAATGTCACTAAAATACCACTCATTTGTTTTATCCAGCATTATGGGAGGTTAGTGATCTGTTAGTTTACAGTATATTGTAAAATATGCACGGTGGCGCAGCGGTAGAGTTGCTGCCTTACAGCGCTTGCCACGACGGAGACCCTTGTTCGTTCCCGACTACGGGTGCTGTCTGTACGGAGTTTGTACGTTCTCCCCGTGACCGCGTGGGTTTTCTCCGAGATCTTCGGTTTCCTCCCACATTCCAGATGTACAGGTTTGTAGGTCAATTGGCTTGGTATAAGTGTAAATTGTCCCCAGTGTGTGTAGGATGGTGTTAAAGTGCAGGGTTTGTTGGTTGGTGCGGACTCGGTGGGACGAAGGGCCTGTTTCCGTGCTGTATCTCTAAACTAAACTAAACTAAAAATATGAAGCATAAAAATGTAAATCAGGGAGCCATGCTCCCTTAGAACCATATGTTGCATTGTCAGTTATGACATTAATAAAATATGAAAATACACACTACTAATTGCCATCATTTAGTACAATGGCGGGAAAAAAACAAGATTTTACCACAACAATTGATTATAGCACTGTCTCACATGAAATCAGAAAAATAATTGTGAACAAATTTGCCAATTTAATATGCCAATGACTGACACTATGCAAGTTGCTTTTCAAGTTTATATATCTGTAAAATTTGAATTGCCAATCTAAAGGTCAAGTATATCTAAACAAAGAGTAGCCACAGTGTGTTTATGCTGGAGGGTGTGAGTGTGTGGGATGGCAGATTGGATGTCTACCAAGAGGGTTGTTGTACTCTGAGTGGTGCCATGCTTCGGAGGTGTTGCTGGAACATTGCTCATCCGGAAACTGAAGCATATTCCTGACTTCTACATTGTAGACAGTGGAATGGTTTTAGGGAATGATGAGGTGAATTAACCCTTGCAAATACCCAGCCTCTGATCTGCTCTTGTCCAGTTACGCTTGAGGCATTGATGCAGCCCAATATGTGAGTTACTATTTCTTGGCTTCCAAGAAGACAGCCTGGTTCTTCATAGAAATGGGGAATTGGCTTCATTTGAATCAAGTGATGCAAGGACTTCAAAATATTTCCTTTGCAGGAGTTGAAACATATCTTAGCATCCATTAAATTGAATTAACCCTCCACTCACTGTTGCTGATAAGGGAAAAGGGGTGGCTGCTAATTAATTATAGAATCATAGGCGTTTGCATGGAAGATAAACACAAGAAGCTGGAGTCATCAATGGGTCAGACAGGATCGAGGAGAAAGGAATAGGTGATGTTTCAGGTCTAGACCCTTCTTCAGACTGGCCATTCAGCCCAACTCATCCATGTCGGCCAAATAGAATCCTCCAGTTACAGAAGCCACATTGATATTGTGGCTATTGAAGGTAAAATTGACATTTGGTCATTTGATTGGTAATTTATAATCGTGGCAGTCCTGCAGTGACTTTCATTGAACTCCATGGTAAAAGTTATCATTTAGTTTTGAAATAGAAATGCCTTAGTAGTTTGCCATTTCAATGCACTAGGAAGCTGCATATCGATTTCATTATTTCCTGCTTCACCACCAACAAGACCGGGAATGGGAGTGGAGAGCTGAGAGAAAGTCATCTATCACGGATGAATGGAAGGAAGGAACTGCAAATGCTGCTTTACACCAAAGATAGACACAAAATGCTGGAGTAACTCAGCGGGAACAGGCAGCATCTCTGGAGAGAAGGAACGGGTGACATTTTGGGTCGAGACTCTTCTTCAGGAGGGATCTGGCCAGGCTTCCTATCCACCTGGAGTTTCTGTTTGATAAATCACTGGATTCAGATAACAGTTTTGATTCACTCAGAAATTTACTACACTACTAAATAAGGCTCATACACTCATGTATCCCCGAATATCCCCGAACGCACTCGCAAACCCCGAGTACACAGCAGGGCATGCGGCAGGGTGTTTCTACACACACTCACGTAAACCCGTATAGGGGGGTTGCACGTAAGGTCACTGGGTCATAGGGCTTAACGCACGGAGCCGCTAAATCCAACTGGAAGACATCCGTCACTTCCGGTATATGTTATTAATGCTAGAAACGCGTACTTTCCTACCTGTTAAAAACCGCCAAAATGTTGAATTTTTGCGCTGAAAAAAATTGTGGGAGTCGGGGTAAGTGTGAGAGACATGTACCCAACTTTAGAATTCCAAACGTGAAGCGAAATGAAGGTATAGAGAAGCGAGAACTGAAGGGACTACAGCAGCTAAAGTGCTTGGTAAACATTGAAAATATTGGGAATTATCGCGTTTGCTCACTGCATTTCATCAAGTAAGGCATTATTTGTGTTTTTTCTTGATTCCTTTGGTATCTAAAAATTCTCAGAAGTGATAAATCTGGCTGTAAATTTTTCTTCAGATGCGTTTTCATTTTGTATGTAAAAACCCACGAGAACCATGGGCGATTTAAAAAAAATTACAGCCAGATTTATCACTTCTGAAACTTTTTAGATGCCAAAGGAATCAAGAAAAAGCACAAATAATGCCTTAGTTGATGAAATGCAGTGAACAAACGGCCAATGTTCGCCAAGCACTCTGGCTGTTGTTGTCCCTTCAGCTCTTGTTTCTATCTACCGTCATTTCTCCTCACTTTTGGAATTCTGAAGTAGGCTAAATGTCTCACACGCTTATCCCGATTTCCATAATTATTTACAGCGTGAAAATTGACAATTTCAGCGGGTTTTAATGGGCCCGCTATGCTGGAAACAATGGTAAGTGCCTACCTGCAGTTCATCGCGTGTAATCCATTTGGAGTAGCGTAGCAACAGTACGGGTCATGGGTCGGACCATACTGCCGTGAAACCTCCCTATACACACTCGCAAACTCATTAGAGCACGCCACAGGATGTTTTGTTCTTGATCACCTGGTCCAAGGCTGAGGTTCTCTCACCGACAGGGCACCTAACACCAATCTTTATGGCATTTCCAATCAAAGCAGACCGCAACCCTGCCCCCTCCCCGAGCCAATCATAAGCCCCCCTTGTCTGCAACGTTTCTGCGCTACTAGCGGCAGGGGGCAAGGGTGGTCTACCCAACTATCGCTGTTGTGTTTTGTTCGCCAATACAGCCTTTCCCATAGGATGGCCTGGGAAAGACTGCGTTCCCAGGCAACCATCACAGGTGCAAGGAGATAAACTTGTTTTCGAGAGGCTATGGAATGTAGGGCTGCTAACTTAGCTGATAACTCTATTTCCCATTTTAGCTGAAAGTGTCAGAATAACCCTAACACTACAGCCATGCTTTTACCTCAACCCATCTGAGGAGCAATACATCTGGACGCTGTGAGCCTTGGCACCAGTGTATGCAACATCAGATGATGTATGGGACATCTTTCAATTAGCAGTTCACTGTCATAGATGAGATACTCCAGGAGAAGGGATTTCATCTCCATTCTGTTTGGGGGCGGTGTGCTTAGACTGCAGACATACCAAAGGAACAGATAGATTACAGTAAGTGCTTCAGCTTCCACATGTGAAACTTGAGATCATCTTTTAAAAGAAAGCTTGTACCTTGCTGCATTTCCAGATATGGCCCGATCAGCAATGAATATTCCCTTTGGCAATTCCATACACTGCAATCTGGTGTGACTTGTTAATTCCAAGGCAGTTCATCCTGTGCACCACATATTGAACAGCCAGTTGCTTTTGGGGACCAATGGCTTTCCTCACCGTCCTTAAAACCGTACTCAACCAGGCTTCTGGCCAGTGCTGGAGAAGACCGCTTCAACCATGGGTATGAGTTTGTGAAGAGTTGAATGAAGAGTCTATTGGAATTATTTTGGACTGATTACAGTGCCTGTTGGTCTCACAGGAACCCTGCAATACTGTCCTGAGAAATGCTCACATTTTCTCACTTCTGCTACATGCTGTGTTAGCTCAGAGGGGACCGTGCCTTTGCTGTGTCGGCACCCAAATTATGGAACGATCTGCCTCTTCACATTAAACAGGCCTCTTCTCTGTCTGTTTTTAAGTCATTTCTAAAAACCCATCTCTTCTCCGTGGCCTTTGATACACAGTAAGATGTCGACTTTATTTACTTGATTTAATTTCTTTTTTGATTGCTTTATTGCGTGGTTATTATTTTTACTCATCTTTTATGTCTTTTAATTTATCGTTGTATTTTTGCGCTTTATGTGAGCTGTTATGTTATGTTGTCTGTTTATGATGTCTTGTTTATTCCACTGTACAGCACTTTGTTCAACATTGGTTGTCTTAAAGTGCTGAACAAATAAAGTTGGATTGGATTGGATCAGCTAGTGAGGAACCACTGGATGGCGCCAGCAATAGCTGCCTCGCCAACAGTCTGTCTGTCCCTTTCTACTTTGTTGTTTTTTAGTATCTCTGTCCGCACTGCGGCCTAACACCGACTTTGAGAGCTCCACCGCGGGGAGCCTACGGAACTTACCATCATGGAGCCCGTGATCCCTTTGCCAGGGATCGGTCTCTGAGTTCTACTGCAGGTGCCTGCGGACTTAACATCACGGAGCTCGCGGTCCGTGGTCGGAGACCGACTTCGGGAATCCAAACCGCAGGAGCTTCGACCACCCCGATGCGGGAGTTTCGACCGCCCCGATGTGGGAGTTTCGATCTCCCCGACGCGGGGGCTTCGACCGCCGGCTGCGGGAGCTTCGATCTTGTTGCCCTTTTTGTATGGCTGCATGGAAATTTGCATATCACTGTACCTTAATTGGTACACGTGACAATAAAAGACCTTTGAACCTTTGAAGTGGACAGCCCTTCACCGCTGTACAAGAGCAAGAGGAAGAAAAGAAGAAGGACTCCAAGTCAAACAGCATCCTCTCTTATAAATATGTGGCTTCTTATTCATCTGACCCACTGTATACATGTATTACTGGTAACCCTCCACCGATGGAGTTCTTTGTTACTGGCACTGCAGTGGTTCATGTGGCTGGCTATTGAAATGCTCCATTGTACACAGAATGAGAAATGTGTGCTGTTTAAGAAGGAACTGCAGATGCTGGCGAATCGAAGGTAGACCTTATGTGCGCTGATGTCCCAGTATTGCCCACCATTCATGCAAAGAGAAACACAAATCCCCCATGGTGACACATGTTGCCATACTGTCAATTCTGAAGTTGATCATCGTTAATGTTTCCTCCACACAACTATGGATGATAATTCCATGCTAAACTGCATGCCAAACATTTGTCAAGACCAAAATAGGACGTTTGTTGACTTGATCACCCTTGTGCTTCATCAGTGGACACCAGTGGCTGCAGCCAAAGTGCTGGATGTTTGCCCCATTGGGTCAGAGAGAGAAGGTTGGGGAGAAAGGGCAAACACAAGCACTTGTGTTCTCGATGTGCTGGCTTCTGACGGCACCACCTTGCTACGTGGTTGTTGTCAGGGCTAACTGGCTGTGAAGGCAGTTTTAGAGAGGACATGTGTAAGATATTACGGCTTCAGCATGGAGATAGAAACAGACACAGGTTTTCAGTGGACGTTGTTGCCAGTGTGTGTCTTCTTTATTTCACAACAGTACACTGCGCATACTCACACATATTCACGAGACTGATAAGATATTGAATATATCAAATCATACCATCCAGTCACAGTACTGAAAGTTAGTTACCATTATATACACTACACTGCTCTCCCCTTAGAAAGTAAAATAACTTGTAACTCAGACAAACAAGAATAATTTAATGAATTTAATCTGACGACTGATTTACGCACACTTTCTGATCTTCTGAGTGGTTTAGGAGGAGTGTCAGGTTGTGGTTCTAAAGGAGAGTCAAGTTCAGGATCATTTCCCTTTGTCTCTATGTTCTTTGGAGATTCTGATTTTACATCTGAACTTGGAATAATACCAAAGTCTGACAGATCTTTATATTTTTTATTTTTAATATTTTTATTAGAAGCAAACATATTATGGTAAAAATAATACATATTATAGTAAAAACCTTTCATGTATATCAATCATACATTATTAAAATTTTAAATTGTGGATTGATTCTGCTTCTAGTATTTTTTAAAATATAGATAGTAAATAAGAGAGAAAGAGAGAGAGAGAAAAAAAAAGTCTGACAGATCTACCTCTTAATTTATACTTTGCTCTTACATAGAAACATAAAAAATAGGTGCAGGAGTAGGCCATTCGGCCCTTCGAGCCTGCACCGCCATTCAATATGATCATGGCTGATCATCCAACTTAGTATCCTGTACCTGCCTTCTCTCCATACCCCCTGATCCCTTTAGCCACAAGGGTCCACATCTAACTCCCTCTTAAATATAGCCAATGAACTGGCCTCAACTACCTTCTGTGGCAGAGAATTCCAGAGATTCACCACTCTCTGTGTGAAAAATGTTTTCCTTATCTCGGTCCTAAAAGATTTCCCCCTTATCCTTAAACTGTGACCCCTGGTCCTCTTTTACCGGCTCATCTCTTGCTGGCATCATATGGTTTATGTGCACACTTCTAACACATCCCCCAATTTCCACCATGTATCTCCTGGTGCCACACATTTCAACTACTGTTCCCACCTCCCATTTGTTTGCTTTGTAAGGGGGGGGGGGGGGGGGGGGGGGGGGGGGGGGGGGGGCTGAGAACACGAACTTGATCATGCTACGAGTACAAATCCTATCGCACCGAAATAAGTCTTCACATGCCGACCGCACTGAGGATTTGCTGAGAAATAGACATGAGAGAAGTTATGGCGAATTGAACCTCAAGGCAGTAAAGACTAACTAATAGCACAATATAACACAACATAATTGTATTGTACTTCCGGTGGCGCTGGTGCCAGCAGCCTCCACCTACTGCCCGGTATCTTTTTGTTTTTTTGTTTATTTAGTTATGTTAAAGTGTATTTTTTGGTGTTTTTTGGTGTTTTTTATGTGGGGGAAGAGGGCACGGTGCGGGGGATACCGTACTTCAGCCGCTTCCTGGTGAGGACGCGACTATTATTCATTCGAGTCGCGTCCCCCCCCCCCCCCCCCCCCCCCCCCACAGCGGCCTACCTACCTGGATTGGCGCGGCCTTTCCTGCCGACAGGATCGACCGGAGCTCCAGCAGCAGCGGGACAGCGCTGAAACATCGCGGGGCTGGCGATGCCTTACCGGGGGTCGCCGTCTGGAGCCCGGAGTGCTGGACCTGCTGCACCGACATCCTGGAGCTGCGGTTTGCGGAGCTCCCAACGCGGGCGGCGCTGATAGACAGCGCGGGGTCCTGTGACTCTGCCCGGCACGGCCTGCGGACTCGGGAGCTGCAGACTCCGGTGGGAGGCGGCTGATGAGGAGGTCCGGGCCGCTGAGGAGGAGGAGGATGCTCACCGTCGGGGTTCGGCGTCGGCGTTCCACCAGCCCGGCGTGAGGGCCTGAACATCGGGCCACCCGGGGTGGCGACTGCGGGTGCTCGGAAGGCCCCGACCACGGATGGACACGGAGGGGAGGCTGGCTGGACTATGGTGCCATCCTCACCTTGGTGCCATTTATGTTATGTTGTGTCGTGGACTTTCTGTGTTTGTGCTTTTTTAACATTTTTAATTCAATTTCAATTTTATTTTTAATATGTTTTATTATTTATTTATTATTTATTTTTATTATTTTTCTTGTGATTTTTTTTAACGATACTGCCTGTACGGGAAATTCATTTCGTTGTCTCAAATTGAGGCAATGACAATAAATTTGAATACAATACAATACAATACAATACAATAATTGATCATACCAGGAATAAAAGTGCTTTAGGTCAAGCTAGAAATGGTACCTCCTACACTCTTGATTTAATATCACAAATTGCGAGTTTTATGGTCAAAACTGGAGAAGCCACAGTAACAATGTCTATGCAATGTATTTTATGTTAATGCTGTCTCTTGTCTGCACCTTGAGTCTGCACTAAAGTTTAATAAAATAAATAAGTAATAACCATTATTAAAACTCTATAGAACATTGACGATTATGCAGGAGTAATTCAGCTAAGATATTTTCAAAGTAATTCATTTTGTGTAGTGATGTGCGGCAATTGCTAATTATGTTTGTGTGTTCTGTAATATATTATTCATATATATTCACATCACCACTTATGTGCCCCTTAAGCATAAATAAAAGGTGTACTTCAAACAGGATTTCAGATCATTACTATGTTTCATAACAGCTACATTATCATTAATGCTATCTTTCATTAAATATGTTTTTGTTCTGGTATATTCTTCATTAGTTGAAAGAAAATACCAATTTATGCAGAAAGAAGAGCCATTAAAATTGAAGGGAAAATAACTATGATAATGAAGGAGAGGTTTGCAAAAACTTACCTGCGCAAAATAAGCATTTGTATGAAAAACAGCAAATGCATTTTTATATTACAAAATGATCTCCTGTGGTGTAGCTCATGAAGTGTTAATCTAAATGTGGGCTCTTGTGTTACTTGCTAAGATGGGTCTTTGTTTAATATTGATCTATATATTTAACATTTGTACAGGTAGTTATGCTATAAAGCTGTTGCAATAGGAAAACACTATTTACATTATGTGATCCAGTGCT